>NW_021939396.1:31105900-31150509 GCF_001715985.3 Manacus vitellinus | reverse complement strand
GAAAACAACACAGCACAGCAGAGAATGGGCCTGGTTTTATTTCTCCGAGCTGGTGTTACTCGTCTCGCTCTAGCTTGGACCACTTAACTCTCCAACGTCCTTCCCCTCTCACCTCCTTTCCCCTCCGAGACAGCTGTTTTCGAAGGATGGCAAAAACTCATAAGCATGATTCATGTCAAAATTTTCTTCTGTCTTGAATTAGGGCAAATCATGTTTCTGAAGGGGAAGATAACTGATGCAGTTGCTGGGCACTACCTTACAGCTGCCTGGAGGGAGGCTGCAGGAAAGAGGGCCAGGGATTGCAGCTGTGGAGGTTCAGCCATGTAGATTCCACGGTGCATCACTAAACCTCCCTCCCCAGCTGGGCATAAAACCTCCCACCTTGGACACTGTCAGGGCTCAGCTAAATAAAGTCCTGGGTAACTTGCTGCATTTTTTGTACAGCCCTACTTCCATGCCCTTCCAACTAATAACAGTACTATGGTTCTGCCATCATAAAAATATTTATCTTGTTGCCATGTTTCAGGTTTGAATATCCCTTACAAAAGGTAGACCTAGATAGAAAAATGAAAAAAGGCAGAAATGAAAAAGTGCTTATGTAAAACTGAGATTAAAGTCTGAAGAGTTTCTTCCTTTAAATTAGAAATTAACAGAGGAAAAAAAGAGGGCGAGTCATAGAAATTAATTTCTGACTATCATGAAAAAGATAACATTCAAATTCTTTATCTCAAAGTAATCATTTTATTGTTCATTGATAAAAGATTTCTGAGTTTAATCCACAATCTAATTTTTTTTTTGTAGAAGCATCAGAACTTGAAGCAATGATCTTCCTACAAATCCTACCTGATTTGCTAGACTGCAGTAACAAAGTTCCTCAGGCTTAGAAACAAAAGCAGATTTTTGCAGGGGAGAAAGATGCCTGTATCTTTTTACTATGCAACTAGGTTTTAATGATAGCTCATAACATTAGTCATAGCAAATGTAATTTAAAAAAAAAACAACAGATAAGTCAGGTTGAATCAGAATGAATCCAGAGTTCATATTTCCTCCAGTATCTGTTATTCCGTGAGAAAATTTTTCTTTAATCATGACTTCACATCAAGAGGTGGATCAGTACTGAGCAAAAAAAGAAAAAGATGAAGTCTGACAGGATTCCCAAGCATGGTGTAGGCACACAGCCGAGGTGAATTTTGGTAGTAAGCTTGCATATTGTAGGTAATTTACAACACCAAAAACATACAATGATAGTGGCAGAGCTGTATTGTGAGTATCTAAGTGATAGCAAGGTTTTATTCACAGAATACTAACATTTACAACTTGTTTAAACACACTTTGGGAATTCAGCATTTGCTAAGAGTTTTATACATACCCTGTATTCAGCAGCAGCAGTTCGTCATCCTCCCCTTCTCATTCCTCCACTGTTTTGTTTTCTGTTTCTCAGATTCCTTACCCCTTAATTAATTTAAGAACTGAGGACAGAAGTATACAGTATAATACAATTTCTCATGTATTCTTCTGATATAATATAGTGATACAACGTAGCAATGGATAATAATGCAAGTACTTTTCATTAGGCTACTATGAAATTTTGTGTGAGTAAAGTTCATTCAGGTGCTGAATCAGGATGGTGCTTCCATAAGTCTGTAGGGTTTTTGTTTGTTCTTGGGGTTTTTTCCTTTTTAATTTTATGTCTTAAAATTTTTATTTTAACTACTATTAGTAGTTTGAAGAACAACCATATAGCATAACATATACTTAGCATGCATGTATCCAGCAGAAAAATGCATCCAAATGAATGTCAGCATCAGGTTACAAGGGAGGTTTTCTGAACTTTCTGCAGAGACAGATGTAATTCCAACAAGCCTACAAAATCTCCGATCTGTTCTGTTATTGCAATACCTAAAATTTTTATAATATTGTTATTGCTACACAGCTAAAGGCTTAGTTTAAAAATGCATCTTGAGATACAGGTATCAACTCAGAAAAGTCTTGTATCTTGATATACATTTTGTGGTGCAAATGGAATATAGCTGAAACAAAACTGAATACAAAAGAGCAAATTTTATCCCCAAATTTACTATATATGTATATTTTAGAAAAGAAAGGATATTTTACAATAATTTTAAGTTCATGTATTCAGCTTTTTTAATGTTTCCAGTAAAATTGGAGCTTTACATATATGAACAACTTAATTACATTACTAATATCTTCTTTAGATTTACTGTACCTTTATGTTTGGGTTTTTTTCTGCTACTGCTGAGACATAGGATAAAGGTTAGTCAGTACCTCCAGTAAAAGCAGCTTATTACAACCTAAAACCTTCTCATTTTTGCAAACAAGATACATAGTTTGTATATACTCATTCACTCTACTCCATTAGTACACAACAGGAGTGCCATGACTTGCCCAACAATCCAGTTTCAGTATGCAAGTTGTTAATAGAATTGTAATTATAGAAAGTCATCAAGAAATGACTTTCCACCCCTCAATACACTTTGGTGCAACAAACCAAACCAAGCAAAAATAAATGCCCAAAGAAAATGTCCAGACAGAACAGCTGGTTGGAAAGAACCTCTGAAGTTCTGCTCTACCACCCTCCTTGCCCCCTCAAACTAGGACCAACTTTAAAGCTAGATCTGACTTTGGAGTTCGCAGGTTGCTCGGTTTCCTTTTGAAAATTTCCAAGAGCGGAGATTTTACAGCCTCTTCCAGAACCCTGCTCCAGGGTTTGACAGTTTCTTTGTAGCTGTACTTTTTATATATTAAAGAACTTGGATGATATTTTGATACTAAATTTAAAAGCGTAATTAAGCTAATAGAGTGCTCATAATACACCAACAGGGAGCAAACAATATATTTTTTACATTAGTTAGTCATTCGACTGAATAAAAGCCTCTAACAGCTTAATACCAGAAGAAATAATTTTTAAAATAATATTTTACATAACATTTTTCCAGTAATTAAAACATATTAGAAAAGTAAAAGCCAGGAGTTTGGGATTACATTTGATTAACACCCAATATTACTAACAAGCCTAAGTCTAGTCAGGTCACGCCTCTCTGCAATAACAGGTGCAGAACTGTGACTATGAAAGTAGATTTTTGACTACATTGCATGTCATACAAGTGCCTAGAACAATTTACCACTAGATAGTACAAGGACTGAGAGGCATGAACAAACCAAGATAAAACAAACTACGGGTAAATACCATGCAGAGTTTTCTCAGGTAACAGAAACCATTTATTCCTTATGCTCCAGTGAAGACTCATGAGCAATGAATTTTAACAACTGATGTTAACACGCTATCTTTCATGATTCATGTCTAAAATGCAAGTTCCCTAAATCAGATGAATCACACAATCACTTCAAGAATCTAAATTAAGTGAACTAGAACTTGCACTTGTCAGCATATATTCAACTTTTTCCCTCTCTGATGGTATAAGGACATTGTACAACCTCTAAGTCCTTATTTCCCTTAGCAAGTATAATTTTTTTAGAACACACCAAAGTGAATCCAACCAGAGTGATGTGCTGATTTTGCAATCACCAGTTTACATCTAGGTCTCTTATCATCAAGGTACCAATGCTGTTTCTTCATTAGTTGACCCACTGGCCCAAATTCAGATTGCTTTGCAGGTAGTATTATATTTCCCAGTAATTATTTGCTCACATTGCTCTCATACAGCAGTGCTAGGAATAGTAAATCCTTGTGTAAATAAAGGCTTTGCTTTACCCTTTTAATAATGCTAGAGAAATTTTAAAACTATACTGGTAAATTATTTTATAGGAAATATTACGAGTTGTATAACACATTCAGAAAACCCCACATCACTCATTATTGTAGTTCATGTATCCAAAACTGCAGAAAAGCTAGCATTAAGTCTCTAGTTCTAATTTGCACATTTCTTTTGTGACAGTTATTTCCATAATTTTCCATTTATTTTCAACACAAGGTACTGTAAAAACTTTCTGTACACTCACCTCACCTTCTCACAATTATAGAAAATCTAACGATGTGTATTTATACATACCTAGTTAATATGCATAATAACTACATAAATTTGTGTGTGTATATGCACAGATAGTTAATAAAAGTTCATCATGTATTATAAACACCCTCTCATATATCCTATGTGGTTTCCTGATTTAAATAAATAAATAGAAACTACGAGATTTGTATTACTTCTGTAAAACACAGAGCATAGAATGTTAGAAGAAAACCAAGATAACTCAGGTCAGCCAGGGCTTCACATCTCATGACTACAGCAATGAAGACAAATGTAACTACAGTTTGATAAATCAGCAAAAATAATACCAGAATTAGCAACCTGAAGATCAGTGTATCAGTTTTCCATTACAAAGCACACACTCATTTAGGAATGGCCCATTTCTGCATTACTAAGCATTGCTACTCGATGAGACTACACTGGCTTTGCTCAGGAGAGAACTATGGGAAAGCCAAAGAGTTATTACAGGCCAAAGCAGCAACAGATTCTATAAGATTAAATTCCTGTTTACAACCCTGCGGGTCTTGGGGGTTTTGTTTTACCGATAGCATTCTGACTACATAAAAAGGCCTTCAAACAAGTCCAAACATGATGCTATTTTTACTGACAGTGTTGCATGAGAAGATCATGCCCATTCTGAAGTGCTTTGGATTCTCATTAGTACCTTTACAGCAGCACTTCAAACACAACCAAAGTGACACCACTAATATCACCAGTCTGTGCATTGGTGTCAATACTAGTTATATTTATTGGCACAGTTGTCCTGGTGAGAGACTGTACCTAATCATACCTATAGACAACCTTACCAGTAGCACACTGTAACAGACTAGGTCTCAGAGAAAGTAGGGATTAGGCCTTTTACATCTTCAAATAAATTAAGGCAAATTTTGGACATGAAAATTAAGTATTTCAATCATCACCAAACACATTCTTGTGGTGACATTAGATTTACCTGATACAGATAAAGAGATAAAAGGACACAACTAGTTCAAAGAGAATTCAGTCAGTAGAAAAATGCTTTCCATTCTGCATAGTTTGTTTGCTTCCCACCCATTTACACTGCTAAATACCTTTTATTGAAGGACAGTGGAACAACTCTGCAACAAGAGGAAAAGGATTTGTATTTCTACCATTTTGTAGAAGTAAAAAAATTACTTACAGAAATTGAACATGATTATTAATTTATACAGTAAATTAAAACTATATTAAATTAGTAATTTTTAAATTATTATTCTCTTGGAACAAGAACTACCTTAGATTTACATGAAGTCCAACCACAAGAGCAGAAAAGAGAAATTGTCTGTACCCAGCATTCATACAGAAAAAGGGTTCCCCCTCCTCCAGCCCCAGAAAAAAAAAGTTCAGAAGTTGCTAGTACTACAAACATGACTCAGTAAATGACATAAAGGACTTATCGTAGTCAATAGGAACAATAATAAAGCATTGCCTACACGTGTTCTTAAGTATAGAATCTCATGAATGGAAACACTAAAAGCAAGGACAACTGGCAGCATTGTCACTCAAATGATGTTTATTTTTAGAGGATTACTGATGCCTGCAATTTGCCATTAGTACTATCTCCTGCCAGCACACACTGGCTTCATTCTCAGTCTGCCCCATTTTCTAACTGATGGCTCTTAAAGCAAATACATTTGTGCTACTTCCAGGGACTGCAGCAACACAGCTTCAGAAAACATGAAGTGTAACTGAGTAAACAGCAGGTATTACATTTGCTGAAAATACAGGATCTATGCATGTCACACCTACAACAAATGCAATTTAAGTACTTAGTTTCGCCTACAAAGTAGACATTTCTATGAGAGTTTACCACGTAAGAAATTTGTCGTATATTATGTATGTTATAGCAACCAGCACTGCAACTTTTTCAGAGGACAGCAGTGAACTAATAGTGTAACAATGTATTCCGAGAGCGAGACAAATCATATTTATATTAGATGAAGTTGGTTAAAGCTGGCTTCACATCATTTCACAATCCTGCCTAAATTAAGAACCCACCCCTTAGTAAAGTTTTTTGGGTCTGCTGACAAAATTATAAATTACTAGCTGTAATTAAGCACAAATACCATCATGTACGTAACCCAATGAAAACAGCTGGACTAAATTCTATTGCTATATGAAGGTGTAATACAGTAGACATTAAGATCTGCAGCAGTTCTAGCTTTATAATTAATTCTTTTTTAAGGAACAGTCAGTGCAATGCTTTCCATTAACGAAATAAAAAACCCCAACCTTACCCTGCATTGTCACCAAACCATCAGTTTGCCATTATGTGCTATTGGAAGCTATAGGAACTCTAGGATGTTTTGAGAATTTGCACAAATGCCCTAACTGGATATTTTGACTAAAATGTTGCTGTATAGCACATCATTGAGCCAGACATTTCCCACCCATCCAATAATTTACCAAAACCATCAGTTTTACAATGGTTCGATGTTGCTGAATTTGACAATTTAAGCAAGAGTAAACTCCTAAATAATTTGAGAAGTTTTGTACTATTCTATCATTAAATTAACACTAATCTACTACCTGGAACACCAAATAAAAATGTTTAAAAATGGAAGTTATATGGCAGATCTGTACATTTCTGCATTTCTCTGAAAGTTTAAACAAGTGCAGAGCCCACAGGCCTTCACAGAAATTAGGGAAACATCACCATGTCTGAAAATGTTTCGATTATTCAAAGCCTATTAGGACAAAACATAAGCAATCTACAAGGCACTGCATCTTCACAGATAGATAAAACTGCCCCAAGACTTTCAAATCAGTTTCCTCTACACTTCACTACAGTTAACAGAAAGAACACTTTAGATAATAAATTCCAAATCTGGAAGGAGGTAGCCTGTAAGTTTCTACTTCCAGGCAAAAGCTAGCAAATTCTCACTTTGTTGTATCCAGATTATTTTTAATGCATTCTTTACTTTTAAAAACCACAACAAATGAAAACCTAAACATTGATGGGAACCTGCTCTTTCAAATGAAAAGCTGTAACTTATAAGGTCCTTGATACTGTGTCAAGTAAGGTATAACGATAACATACATACAAAGATTGATACACACTAAAATCAATCCAGATTAATGCATGGCCTAAGCAAGATTTATTACCCATCTTTAGTATGTACACAGAACTACCATGAAGACCAAAACCAAGAAATAAAGATCTATGACAGAAAGAAGCAGTGTTATGTGGTGCAGATCATGCAGCAGGACTCCTTTCAGAGGCCAAATCCTGCCATAATGCTTTTTAAGTATAAAAAAGAATTAAGTAAACGTTTTACCATTTGACAAACTCGTAACAGTGACAGGACGCATTACTCAAAATCAAGTACAGTGCATTAATACAGTGCCTTGAAATACACAGAAAGCCATCTCACCACAAAACAGTATGGAACTGGCTTATACAGAGATCACAAATTTTCCAATTAGATCATTGGTTTACTCCAAAGAGAACCATGAGACATTAAACTTTGGGTGCACAGATGCTGCAAGACTGGGCTGCCTGGCACAAGACAACTCTTGTTATCCTTACCCGGGTACATCCAATACTGGATAAAAAGTTCAGATGGATTTACATTTCAGAAATCATTCAGGAAAACCTAGGCCTTACTATATTGCATGCTACAGTCACTAATGTAAGGAAAAGTGCCTTCTGGATGAAATGACATTTCATATCAACATCCAAACAGTAAGCCTTTATAATGTTCACTTTCAGAAAGTGTCGCAGAGAAATGAGTTCAAAAACCCCCAACATTACAAAGCAGCTGATAGGAAACAAAAAGAAGTAGATGATGTATTCAGATGAGTGTAGGACCAATCCAGAGAAGTTTTTAGGGAAAAGAATTACAAGTTTTTCTACAGAGCATTCCCCAGTAGCACCTGAGATAACAGGAAGATGTTAAGTACTGTCCAGGTATGATTTGGTCTATTCCTACAGACTAAAGAAAGGAAATTAACAGAAAGAATTTTCCAAATTACAAAATCACATAGCAAAGTACTATATCCAATCTGTTTTTCATTTGCAAAACTTCAAAATTTCTTGTCAGGCACAGTATGAGGGCCACTTTGATCAGTTAACTAGGGTTTCTGAAAAAAATTGCAATGGCAAAAAGAAACCTATTACTTCAGTTTCTGGAGAGGGCTATCCATCCTCTGAGTTGTTAAGTTTGATAGGACCAGTGGTTTTTCTTAGTATAGCACATCCCAACAAAATGATACCAGTTTTCATACAGGACCTTGATCTTTCAGTTGCATCATGACCATAGTTGCGCTGCATTTGCCCTCTTCCAACTTTGAAGAACTTCTTAACATAAGAATTATAGATTGGTGCAATTACTGATGTCCTCTTAAAAAAAAGGCCCAAACCTGAAAACCCAAAACCACACAAACCCAAAAGCACCATGCCACCAGCCACCGATTCACTGAGAATATTCAGGATGCTATCAAACTTAACTTCCAAGAACTAGTTATTCTCCCTCCCACCCTACTTTGTGAGCACAGCTCATCTCCATAAGGTATCCTCATTGTGTTGGTCAACAGAATTTGCAGGAGTGTTTGAAAGATCATTCCCAGAGACTGAATTATCATTTGAGGAACCCGAAGTCATTTATTATTCCAGTATAATCCTTAAGACAGTAGTTACTGCTTGGGGCAGATGACAATGTGCAGATACATAAAAGATTAAAAGAGTTATAGTCCAAAACCCAGTGCAATACAGAATACATCAGTGTGACTGCCCCCAATTTCTCCTTCCATCCCATTTCCCATAAACTCAAAACCTTATGCAAATCAAGACTTTAGGCTTGATATACTCTGTATCATCTGGAGATATTATAATTTATCTGTCTTTGTCACTTGTTTACTTCGTTATGTATACTTCCTGTACTGCTTCTCCCAGAGTTCTGATCTTGAAAAAATTGTCTACACCCAATAAACAAATATGTACTTTATTCGGCGCATATGAAGCACAGCTACCAATGTTTTCTTCAGACATATGGACAGTAGAGAATAAGAAAGAGACTCAAGAGCTATTCACACTTCATCACCAGTCAGAATGACAGCTGTCACACACTTTTCACCGAGTCAGTAAAAATAATACATTAAGATCAAACCCACCAGGACTTCATCCATCCCTTGAACAAGACCTTCAGGGGAAGGGATGAGACGACTAACAGTGTGGTTTTGCTTTGAAAATCTCCTACCACAGTGCAAGTCACGCTCTTAAAGGATACAATAGACAAATGAAATCTATAGCCGAGACTTGAGTCTCAAGTGTTTTCTGTATTAGATGACTGTAACTACATTTGGCTTTCTATCTAAGCTCCAGGACATTTGATTCGTAACAGGAATGCCTTCCTTTTGGAAAATAACTGGCCATTTTCTGAGTAGCTTCACTGAATCTGTAACTCTGATTCAGGCTTGACAACATTGGTCTGATAAAAACCTTACTAAAAATATCCTAACAGAGCAATGCCAGAAGACTTACTACTTTGAAAACAAAACAAAACAAACATAAAAAAATGCAAAAAGCCAACCTGTTCCTGGGCACAAAAACTCAAGGCATCTAAACAGAGAGGTAACAGATCACTGGAAGGCTTTGAAACAACTTCAGAATTTTTACTAGAAAACAGTTAAAACAGACAGGAGAGTCCCCCGCCACAGGCTGTTACTGGCAGTCCAGACCTCCAGCTCAGGCTTCTCATAGCACATAACTCACCTTCTGCGTAACACAAGGTTTCTAGTACATTATGCAGAAAAGCCTAAAGATACAAATCACGTTTCAGCCATCACCTCCCAAACCCCAGCTGCACAGTCCTTTCCATTTTTTGCACTAGTTCTGAAACTCTTGATTATGCAGCAAGCTGATTCAGCTTGTTAATTGAGAAGAAAAAATTTCACTTTTTTTTTCAGTTTTCTACTGGTTTAACAGGCTAGATCATCTCAGTGCAGACTTGACAATAAAGTTAGATGCAAGGTAGGAATGTAAATCATTAGACTGGAAAGGAAGCAATACAAATTCCTCCTTCTCTTGTAACAACAGGAACCATGCTTAATTTTATCTTTAGGATAAAATGCCCCTGAGAACCTCATTAGCAGCATCCAGATAATATTGTGGTCCTGGGAAAAGGCCCAGAATGTGTATCTGAACAGATTTAACTCTGACTACCTTGCACAAAGCACTTCGAAGGGCTTCAACAAAACAGGTTCCCAACTGCTGAAGACAAAAGTTTTAAGGTCTTATCATGGAAATTTTAAATAACAAAAGACAGGCCAGCATGAGGGAAAGAACTGTGGTCAGTGTTATAGGATTTCAGATTGTAACATCTTTCTTTGAGGTCATCATGATGGTTTTCAATTATTCACTGGATTCCTTTTCCAGAAGTGTCTCCTGTAAGCAGCTCCTTCACTAGCTGAAGTCAAGTGAAAAATGTCACTTCAAAAGACAAAGTTGCACTGCAAATCACCCAAGTAAACTGAAGGGGGTTAAACACAATCTAACCTACTACCACTGACTCACACCTTAAGAGCTCCTGTGGAGTATTATACTAAAGAGACTGTGGACACAGGCTTATATATCTGATCTCTACACTGATACACACTGCATGATCAATTGGATTTTGCATTTATTTTTTGTTTCATAAATACAAAAATTAATATCTGAATGAAACCTACACGGGTTTCTAAGGAAGCCACTTCATGAAAGCAGTTACTTTGGAACTACAGTGTTACTGAAATTCTCTTCCTTTGTAATTTAAAAAAACTTCACTTTAAGTACCTCCAGAGAGAATTTGTTACAGTGAATCAACTGTTCAAAATCCCTCAGACACTATTTTAAAAAGTACATAAAATCTGGAGGAAAAGAATAGGGCAAGTGAAGATTTTCCTGCATTGCTATTATCTGTAAAATGAAATAAAAGCAGAGGTAAGTATTTTCAAAATTTGTATTTCTGAATTATATTTCAGTACAGTAAAAGGCGGCTCGTGATATTTCTACTCTTGCGTTTTATAAAGGTATTGTAAAGCCTGACGGTTTGTAAAGTTAGTAGTAGTCCTAAAAAAAAACCAGGCCAACAAGTACCTGGCACATGAACTAAATCCAAAGTCTCTCTTCCCATGCTGCTGTGTGACTGCAGCTGAAGATGGAATATCACTAAGGCAGCTTAATTCCCCTTATCCAGTTCAACACCTAATTATTCAGGTACCACTGTGTATTATTGCAAATCCAAACAGGACTGGGTGATATGGATTAAAAGTAACTGGTTTTAAAAGAAAGTTCATTCAACCTACTACTTAGAGTGATCAGGATTTGTGAGCATGGAAACACAACATAATGCTCAACTGCTTTGCCAGATGAGGCAAAAACTACACTGGTTTTCCCCAAAGCTAGAAGTTATATAGTTACACTATTGCAAACCTTTTAATAACAACAGGACATGTTCTAAGAAACATGAGAGCCACAGGTAGTTTTCTTTTTTCCCTTCTGTTTTTAAGACATCATTTATTTTGATAAATATTTACATATTAAAAAAACCTACCAAGAACAGGACTGCAAAGTCTTATTACCAATTATATTTAAACTTTTCCTGGCAGACACTTGTTTACTCTACTCTTTAATATGTAATTACTGACATGGAAACTCTATGGTCTCCTTAAACTGTACCTTTAAAACCTAAGATGTGAACTACAGTTTGTCAGACTTTCAAAGAAAGTAGTAAATAAAAATTAAACATCCAGAGCAATCTTCATAACACATGATATATGAATCTTAAAAACTTATTTTTTCATAAAAATATGCGTTTTAGGTATAAAGTGCTTTGTTTTTTACAACACAGAAGACATCATCTCTTGAACAAAAAATTGTACAAAACTGAAAGCAATTATCGGTATGAGGCAGAGGTTTAATTCAACAGTCCTGATATATGCTAACAAAGTAATAGAAACTCTCCTCCCACCACTGCAAGCAAACAAGAACCCTGCATCTGAAACTTTCTCTGTAATATTTGAAGCGTTCGTCATACAACCAAAGAACAATAATAAGGAACTATTTGATCATCTGTAAGAAATGAAAGCATTACATCTTAGTGATTTTTTTTAAATAAGCTATTTCCTTCAGTTGATACAAGAGATACCCTCTGGAGAAAGAGGAAATACCTCGCTGTTATCCCAATTCCTCCCCTGATACGCATCACAGCATTTTAGAATGACTGACAGCTTTGTCTCAAGAGTGGTTGAACATAAGGAACAGTGCTTCTGCACTCCACCATGAAAAGGTCCACACGTATTTCCAGTCAAGGGTAGTAATCTATTTTAAAACAAGAATTTATTGTGTTATAGTATAAAGACACTAAACACAAAACAAAGTGTTTAACAACATGAATATTGACACAAAATAAAAGCAAGATAGTTTCAAGCCAACTCCGTAACCATTTCATGTGAGAAATTCCAAGTGAAAGAAAGTTACATACACAAGGTCACCCTAGGAAAAGGATGGCACCTTCAATTAATTCAAGCCCTATTTCAGGACATCATAGCATTGTCAGAATAGTTGCATTATTTTGAGGGCTTGAGTGGTATATAGGCTTTGCCTTGGCCCTCTATATATATGCGAACTTACCCACAGATCTACAAGAGAACCAATGGAGGCATTTCTACTGTAAACTAAAAGACCTGAGGTACATTCTTTTCTAATCTACCTTGCACTTTTTTGATCTAAGTATATTATAGGGGGCGGGAGTTTATTAAAGAGCAGCATAAATTTGGTTATTTAACTTCACTATAGTCCATGTGATAGCACAGGTCAATAAAACGTATAATGTTTTGCACTACAACACCCATCTTTGACAAAATACAATACAGTATGTCATAAAGCTTCTATGAAACCATGTCTTGTAGTTTCACAAGCTACTATATAAAAAGATAACTGAAT
Source organism: Manacus vitellinus (assembly GCF_001715985.3). NCBI lineage: Eukaryota > Metazoa > Chordata > Aves > Passeriformes > Pipridae > Manacus > Manacus vitellinus. Next base: position 31,137,561 of record NW_021939396.1, on the reverse strand, counting down.
CTGAGATGTACTTGAGCCATTTGTACAGACATTACCTGGTGTCACATTAAGGTCTCTTTCCCGTAGACTGGTTTGATAGGATCCATTATGTGAACCGTTCATACATTAATTTCTCAAAGATGCATCAATTGTTTCAATTAATACAGAGCAGTTAACATGAATATACAGATTAAGTATAAGATTACTGCTCTTCCATATGAAATGTTTCCAAAAATAACCAGTTTGATGAACTCACAACAATAATATTTTGCTAAACAAAAAGTTGGAGCATAAGTATTTCATTTGTTTAAAACTATTTTTTTTTGGCTTCTAAAATGAACTGAATTCTATGTTTCAAAGGCTCGTTGTGAAAATATATACACACATCAAATTCATATCCAAAGCTAGATTTTACCATTGAGTTTTAAAGGCCAAGAGATATTTTCAGTACAGTAGAAAAAAAATAGCAGTTCCTGAAGTTTATTGTAGCCTCACTTCACTGCCAGCATCTATAGTCCTGTTGCTGTACAAAATACTCCTCTGAAGCAAATCCATCTGAACTCTATCCACCCTGAGTTTAGCATCTATACTTTTTTTTAAAATGTTTTAAACAATAGGTAACAGAGAAGTATGTACAAGGCTATAAAACATGTCAGTTATCATACAGCAGATTAAAAAAAAAAAAATCAGTCTTTTCAGCCAATTTTCTGTTACTGTAGTAATTCATTCTGGATTGGGTTTAGGGATTTTTTTTGCTTTTGTTTGTTTGTTTTTACATCAAGTAGCTACTTGATTTAGACATTCATGCATTAATTGCTTGAATTTCTTTTTGAGTGCAACAATAAGGCAACAGTAAAAAAAATTATAGAAATTTTGCATATGTGTAAAGGTATTAAGTTTATAAAAGTGCTTCCTAAAAAGACAACCTAATTGCAGTATCAAAATATTACAGAGTGCTGAGAACAACTATCATTTCAATAAATGTTGCTCCACAGAAAAATGTCTGATTTTAGGCTTTTTCCCCTTTTTTGGTGAAGTAAAAGCCCGGAAAAATTGCCATGGCTGCATGGGACAAGCAAGTTAAGAAAATATACTTTAGTCTAAACTTAAATAAGAAGGTCCACACTTTTTTGTGAAAACTTTAAGCCTCTGTCAAAAATGTATTTTTTTTTCTTTTTATAGTACAGGATTAAAAGACAAGATGATGCTTACAAGATAAAGAAATAATTTACATGAAAATATCTTCTGACAAAGCTTTTCAATCAAAATATTGTTTTGTAACATTCAAACATGACATACAACACAAAAGAAACAGTGAATGCAAACAAAAAATGTTATATGGATTGCTTTTGAACACATAAATAAATGAAATATTGGTGTAGGCAGTAGGGCTCATGCTGATGGCTAGCAGGAAATAACAGTGTGCAATCTATTTGGAAAAAGCTCTAAAGTACAAATTACAAGCCCAATTACGGACTGCAGCAAGTTCAGTTATATCACTGCCATCCTCTATCTCCAAAATAAATTCTTGTTTAAATCACTCATACCCTAAATTACTCATACCTTTGCTTCAGAGATATGAATAACTATATACAAAAAGTAGTTTTATTTCACCATAGGGATAACATTGTACCTCTCTGCCAATGTCACTTGAAAAGCCGCCCATGTCAAAACAATTTGACAGCAGATAAACAATTCAATAAATATGTAATGATCTTATTACAGTCCTTCAGCTAGGCATGTTAACTCATGCTGCTAGTTTTGTGGTCACAGTGCATAGAATCCAAATATAAAAGAATGGGCTGGATTTAAGGTAATTGTCAATCCCTTGCTTATAATCCAAATGTATCCAAAACTTTCGTAAGCTCTGTCATGCGTCAATCTTTTTTGTGGCAGGAGCAAAACCTTTCCCTGGTACAATGTCCATTGCCGGCAATGGATGCACCAAAACCGCCAAGGAGCTCAGTGTTATTGCACAATATATGAAGACCTGGAATTCTTCCAAAAGCTTAAAATAAAAATAATGGAATTATTCTGACATTTCTGGACACCTGCATTAATACTGTATGACTAATAAAAGCATGTCAGTTGCATGGACTGAACCAGCGATCAACATGCGCCCAGAATGCACACTAGTAAAAATGCAGTCAAAGGAAGTAGTCTTCATTGCCTATAGGTCACTTCCAGTCAAAGGTTAAAGTTCAAAGACTGAATGATCAAAGTGCTCATTTTCTCAGTAGGACTATCTTCTGCTACGAGGATCACAAAATGGTGGCATCAACATGTGTCATCTTTAAAATAAAAGAAGAGCATTTATGGAAAACATATAAACATTCTAATTCTAAATTAGTAAGGTGCTATATGCAGAAACAATTCCTAGCATAGACAGTAACATGCGGAGGAAATACAGGAAATACACTGATTGAATAATTCTATTGTTTTGTTCAATACTGACGCGGGGGAAAAAAGAGATTATCAAAAACTAAACTTCTGAAATACACATACACCATCAAAGATATTAGCATTAGCAATTATTCCATTAAAAGGACAGTCATTTCTACGCTCAGTATTTAGAAAGCCACTTGCCCAGAAAATGAAAAATCAAATATTCTTAACATTTTGCATCCTTGAAGTACAGTAGGTCCACACCAGTTATCGAATTGAGACATCCTTTTATAAGGAATATATAGGGATAAGAGCAGGCAGAGTGGGCTGCTTCTGATGTACGCTCAACCCTTTAAACATATATATCTATATATATATTTATACACATGTATATTCATTTATTTCTCAAGACTCAACACAAAACTATAGCTGACAGAGTTACGCAACAATAGTAGGTTGCTACTATAATCCTAAAATCTTAAACCTAAAAATAACTGACATATGCTACATTTCAGATACTGTGATTGGACAGAATATATTTTAAAAATGTGTATTCTATGCAAATCTTTTCTGAATTATGCTCCATATCAAATATTTGTCTGTGAATGCTCTCCCTTTTAAACGTTCTCCTTCACATATCAACCTGCAGTATATTTGTACCTGCTAACAGTAAATACTGAGTTGTTAACAGAAAGCAAACTTACTGTCTGCTTATTTTTAAAGCACTTGTAACCTCGCACACCTAAAAAATGTAGCCCTATAAACATTCTACATTCTCACGGGAAAACATTATGTCGTCAATATTATTACTTGTAAAAAACCTTTTCAATTTTATAGTAGGCTACTGTACATGTTAAGAAAAAAAAAAAAAGGAGAAGGATGCAACAGAGAGAATGGGTATTTAAATGGTGCACTAAAATTTTAGGACAAATACCAGAGAAAACACTTTCCACTTAAGGAAAAACAAAAACCAAACAAAGCCCCCAGCCCAAAAGCAGTAAGGAAGTGCTAGATGAAAATAAACACCACTGCCCCTTTTTTCCACCAAAAAAAAAAAAAAACTACCTCCTGACAAGACCAAAGCCAGGCAACAGTTTTATGAAACTAATTTCAGTCTAGATGCCCAAGTAAACTTTATCTGGAAGATCCTTTTCTGTCTTTAACATAACATGAGCACCTCTCAGATTGAAATTCAACATGAAAGTCAATGTACAGTTGAAACAGACATTGGGTAGGGCAGACAATCCAGAAATACTTTCAGTTATCAAAGATCAGGAGCTTTAAACAGGGCTTCTGAGGACATCATTTTGGAGCAAATAGGGTTCCATGACTCTGTGGAATAAGTTGCTGCATTGAAGCAGGGATGAAATGAGATTAAAAAGTTCTGTAACAAGCTAAATGCAGACACATATTTACATGTCAGAATATGTCTCAAAGTGCCACTTTATCACTTTGTGTTCATATGGGTTTGCTTTACATCAGGTCCCAACCATGCACTATTTTGCTCCCATGTAAATAAATTCTGGGTACCTACTGGAAAAAAATATTTTCCTTCAAATGCATGTATTAATACAGATGACAGATTTCTTCCTATCTCTTCAAAACACAGGGATCCAATATCACACTGAAGCTAAAGCAGTACAATGGCTAGCTGATACCAGAAGGGGCAGAACTATTTTGCATCTCGCTCCATATGTTCTTATATTAGCACTAGCATTTAATTTCATCCAGTGGTTACCCTTGAACAGTTGGTTTTCTTTCTCGGGTGGGATTGTTTTTTCTCCCCTCATTTACCCAGCCAAATGTGGTTCAACCACAAGATTAGATAAGTGACATTTCAGTTGAAGCGTGAGCAGAAAATAAAGATGACAGAAGCACCTTTTCACACTTCCCATTTTAGTGTAACCCAGCAGTTCTTCAAACCCGTTAAGAAAACATTGACAACTTAAAGATCATGCCTTGGCAGTCTTGTTCTATGTCTACATAGGAGAAAAAAAATTACTTGTAACTGAGAGAAAAAGCAAATGACACACAAAACTCAAAGGGAAAACACTCGAGCATTTATGAAACTTTTGTCCAGTGGACATCAGGTATGTGTAATTTTTTCATGTAAGAATTTAAGGTGGGGAGGAGCCCAATGAACTTTTAATCAGGAAGCAAGACAGTATGAGTTATTTAAATGAACTGACTTGCTTTCTCTTGCCTCAGGTTGGTTTTTAGGTTGCTCTGAATTTGAGGAAGGGTAGGGTTTTCTAACATTCTGAAAAAAGCCATTGCATAGTAACTTCATAGTGATTAAATTACTCATTCAGTGAACTATAAGCACCTTGATGGTTTTGAGTCACAATAATACCACAACCTTCAGAGTCAGAGAAACCACATTTCTTTTCATACTAATTTGTTGTTTTGCTTGTTTAATGTAAATTGAATTTAATGATTAAGAAATCAAAGTAATATCTGCAGACTGTTCTCCTTTTATGGAGTTCTATTCTAAATCCATATGAGACTAGTACAAATTAAAAGTAGACAGAATGTATTTTAATCACAAGATATAACCAATAAATGGAACTTCACTTGTTTCTTTTTAAAAATAACTAGCAAGTGGAAAATAAAAGGTAACAAAAACTTTCCCAAAACTAAAAATGGAGAAGCACCAAACGCATTACAAGAGTGTGAAAACAGAGAGAGAAGAGAAAGTGACTGCTGTACAATCTGGTGAAGATAAAAGTCCCATCCTTGTGGGCAATATGATTATTATTCTTGGAGTCACTTTTAAAAACAACCACATGATAAACAGTCCCAAGTTTCTCAAAGACATCTTAATCCTATGGCATACAGCACTTTTCTTAATGTACCTGAAGTCACCTTATTTTAGAGATACTATTACAGTATTATGAGAAACAGAATTTCATTCTGTTACATTACCATATATGAAAACCCCATGGTCTTGGCAAGTATTATGAAACACTCAAGTTTTTTTTGTTAAGGCATTCATGGGGTTTTAACAATCTTAAGAATTTCAGGGGTGAAGGCTTTGGCATTTGCCTCTCCAGTCATGAACTTTCACTGTCTCAAAAAACCTGTTCCCATTTCACTTAGGGGACAGAACATGTCCCAGGGTGGGGAGGCAGTGAAAAACAGAAGATGTCTTACGATGGAGCCTTCAATGAAAGGCAGTGATGGAATCAGCTCTCCTGCACTATGCTAGCATACAGTATTACCTGTTCTAACACATCCCTTCCCAAAATACTGGGGCTCCCCATAACTACCATTTGAACAGAATTTTCCAAGAGAAAGTAAAAAAAGCATTGCTTAGAAGAGAAACAAAGCACAGCCCATCTCTACCCCCTCCTTCTCTCTTTTCTCACCAATGGAGTGGACAAGACAAGCACATACAACCAAGTGCAGCTCTGGGCAGAGGATGACAAAAAATGAGGCAGAAGAAAGAAATCACATTGTATAAAGCAAGACAGAGAACATGCAAAAAAACCCCAAGAAACCACAAAACAAAATAAAAAAGCAAACTCCCAAATGAAAACTGAACAAAGAAAAAAACCCCAACACAACACTAGTACTGCAGACACTGTAGCAATTTTAGTTATGGTTGGGTTTCTTTTCTTTATCATTTACATGGAGAATCTTATTACTATATTATTGAGCATTAGTTTTTAGGAGCCTTTAAAGTCAGTCAACTGTCCCATACTGGAAATTCTGATTAAGAGTGGAAATCTATTAAAAGACACAGCTGCTTACAAATATATAGGTATCTTTTCAACACCATAAAAGCTCTTAAAGTGTTAATAACAACAACAAAAAAAAATGGGTTTAGAGCTAAACTTTGTTTCAGTATGTCCCTTCCCCAATCCCAAACTTGTCATGGACTAATGCGGTCTACGAAAACTTTCATTCAAACTCTATCCTACAATTTAAAACATATGAGTTTACATTTTCACCAGGAATTATTAAAATGAGATATAAAAAAAATCACAGCAAATTATCTCAGAAACAGGATTTTAATAACTCTCTGAAATTAAAAAGAGTTTTAATGCTTTGAACACATTTATCCCACTTTCCTACATTTTAATTGCCTTCAGCCTAAAAAGAACTTAAAAATTCCCGGTCCTAGTTAAATACTTACCATGATACCACCATTTTGTTTTCTTTGGATTCTTGTTACATGTTCTTACATAAAATGAGTTATCTGGAGGTCGCCTCTGCAACAGAAGAAAAGACCTACAAATAATCAAACAATCCTCATATTGTAATACACGAGCTATTTAATAAGCTTTTGTAAGGTTACCATGTGAATGCAGTGAAAATGACATAACAGGCAGGACTAGACCTTTGTCAAGAAAAATCTCTCAAAGATCCAGGTAACAAATGCTTAGTGGAGATACTCCAAGAAAAACATTAATGAAAAATACCAAAGAGTTTGGCAATAAATAGAGGGAGAAATAAAAATAAAGAAAAAAAAAAAGAAAACAACCCAAAAGAAAGAAACGGCTGTTGTTCAAAAAATCCCCAAACTAAATTCCTTTGCAGTTTGAAATCTAATTCTCATGTATTAGATCCAATTCACATCCATAAGGCTCAGCTTGGAGTGGGTGAAAAAACCAAACCTTAATATCTATATCTAAATCCTTACTTCATATTCTTCAGTTTTCTTCGTAAGTGTCATCATTATACAGAACAAGTCATAGGATAGAATACAATATAAAGCCATTTTGGAGTGTTTTTTCAACTACATGCACATGACTAGGACTGACTGGGATGCAACATAAATAGGCATGTTTAGATAGCACACATGGACAAGCTCTGACCACATCTAACTTCCACAGATAGCCCACTGCGAAAGAAATGGTCAAGAGCAAAAGGGCAGTCTCTTTACAAAAGGTCTAAGGTATTAGTGTCATCAGAAAAAAGGCAAAATGAAAATTATCAAGATCACTGAAATAGCACAGATGCAAAGCCTTAGAAGCATCTGCACTAAAGACATTTCAATTCATTTTGCACCACCTCTAGAGACAGGATAATTTTACATAGAATTGTCCTAAAACATGATTGAACTTCAGTTAGGAGAACTAGATGGGTTCCATTTGTTCCTCTTTTCCAATATGTAAGCAGGTTACCATGAAAACAGTGACAAAGTATTTACTGCACTGTTTATTCTGAAGTTCTAGCTTAGTATTTTTTCAGCAGTAGAAATGTAGATATAGTAGTTTTGCCTATTTTAGAATCTGAGAAATGAAAATTTCACTTTGCAAAGTAGAAAACTATTAACTTTTACTTTTTCTACTCCAACAGTGCTGAAAAAGCCCATACCTTTTCTTTGCAGCTGGAAAGCATGCTAATAATGCTAAGACAAACAGATTGCACTGAGAGAGCTGGAGACCAGTCTTCCGTTAGAATGGATAAACAGATATGACCATTGCTATAAACATGAGGATGAACAGGAATATTGTCTCCAGTAAACATGACCTAAAAAAAAAGAACAAAAATACCTGAGACTTATAGTCCACATTTTAAATAAAACTGTATTGTTTTTAGGAAAACAATATAATCTTATTTAAGGAGCAGGTCTGTCATTTTCACTTACACTAAATAATACACTTTACCACATTAGGTTTATTCACTTTTGGAAACTATTAAATGAAATGTAAAATAAACAATGGAAGCCTAAATAGCTAGTGATGATGGAGTTGAATAAATGATATAGAAGATTTCCTATGAATACTTATACAGCATAGAAAAACTCAAAGGTAACTATGTAAAACCAATGAACTAAACCTTTTATATCTTGCAGCCTCAGTCTTTTATGCCCTAAGGAATACAGCTGCCTAGCCAAAATACTGGATTTTAATGATTCTATAAGCCACAATGTTGTACATCAAGAAGCACAAGGAAGAATCACAAATGAGTATTTCTATAATCTTGGACACAACAGAAATTAAGTTCTTACTAACTCATCCAGGTTCCAGCATCAAGAGTAAAATTAAAATGCATCCATCTTATCAACTATAAAATAAAGGACTTGTGAAACTAAAGTTCGTTACCAAATAGGAAATACTTTTAAATTTTTACTTCAAATGGAATATATTTTTATTTGATGTGGATGAACATGGAAGAACAGCATTTAGAACCTTAACTCCTCCCTACTACAGGAAGTATCACAGTCAAAAAAAGATTAGAAAAGGAATTTTGACAACTATTGCTCTTACATCAAGATTTTGTCGAACACATTGTTGGTTCAGGACCAAGGGAAATAGAGTAAAAGTGAGATCTTCATAGCAGTATTAAACTCCTGAACATCTTTTCCAGCGTAACCACTGTCATCTTTTAGGCAAAGACAAAATAAATCTCTACCACTCATAACCATAATACCCAGCAGTCTCTTAAGTGTTTCTTAAGTTACATAGATACGTGTACAAGTATGCAAACAGGTACACAACACACCCACCTCATCACTGACAACAAGACAGAGGCAACACCCTCATCATATAGGAAACAGAAATCAGAGAGCTTAATTTATCTGCCAAATAGAAGACATGTTTCTAAGGCAGAAGAAAAACTGGATTCAGAATAATCTTTCATAGGTCTTTTAACCTCTTACTTAAGCCTTGAAGAGCTTACCTTCAGAATCCAGTAATGTATTTCACTTGTAACTAATATCTTCCTTTTACATGAAAACCAGAATTAGACATACTAGGTAAGTAAAAGCATGCATGCTGTGATAGACACATACATTTAAAAGCAGAAAACAACCAAGTGATTAAGCAGCAGAAGTGTAAACTGTCAAGTAAGTCACAGTAAGTAGATTTGCCAGAGAGATAATTATGACCCAGAGGTTCATAGCACAGAATGACCTTACTGCACAGCAGCATTTTAAAAAGTGAAATTCTAGCCATCTACAACAATCAAATATCCAGTACTTAAATTTTTAATTGTTTTCTGTGCTAAAATTCAGTGTAGATGTATGGATCTAATTTGATGCTTAACAATAAATTGCACAGAGCCACACACACAGCTTGGGTAATGAATACAAACAGTACCTACTTGGAATCAAATTAAAGTGGCTACTCTCTTGTGGATCACCTATGAGTAGTTCACTGCAAACCTGATGAGGTGCAGAAGTACAGGTGGCCAGTTTGTTCTTTGAAACCTAAGACTGAAAAGTCAGCATCCTAGTTTTTATCACGGTACCCAAAAATATTTAATGTTTATGGTTTAAGTGTCTCTCACAGCTCCACTCTTCAGTTTTACAACAAATAAAGAGAAGTTGCAGAGTTCACTCTTAGAACTTTGAGCTGAAACAGACAGGACAAGAACTGAGGTTTTCTTCCTTTTCTCCTTCCTTTTTTAGAAAAGAAGAGGTGACTACTCTTACCAGCCTTGTTTTGAAACATTTCCCTCAGGTGACAGAGGGATGGATGTACACAGCACATCCTGCAGTCTCTAAGTACTGCTGTCCCTTCAGTTTAGGCTGTCATGAAAGCAATGCAGCATCTCATACCTCAATTATCAAACTCTTTGCAGGCCTCTCAAACACGTCATGTATCTATGAGAATCCCTATCAGAAGCACAGTATTTCTTCAGCTATATTAATAATGGCAGCAGAGAAGATGCGATAGTCTTAAAAACAAACTAGAAAAAAATATGTTGAAAGCAAGAAGAGATGGGACAAAGCAGCAATTTGTGGTTTACCTGGCTCCTACATCGCAATAAAGGGGATCTTCCTATTTACCTTGTATTTGTCTCTCACATGATACGGATATCAACCTCAAGAAGCCTTCAGATTACACTACTTTCATCTCCTATGAAATCAGGTAGACTGCCAAAGCATTGTACCTCGCTGCAGAATCATTTTTAAAAGAAAAGGCATCTGAGCAATGCATTTAATACAAATTAAAGTAATTAAACCTCACATCAGGATATGTGGATGATATAACACTCAGCACGTGTCATACAGATACAATATACAGATATAATACAAAGGTAATGTTAAGCAAGGAAGAAGGCAGCAGTTACCTGAGGCGAATCAAAAGGATACCGACTACTAAACTTAAATAAAAGCTGAAATTTCTCCCCTTCATATAGTGTTCCTGGAGCACCTTCCATGTCTACAATCCACCTAAGGAACAGGGGAAAAAGTTGTTAGTACTGTGGACTGACAAACTGTGGTTTTATTCCTGGAGCACAGGACAAACCAAATCAACATGAATCAGAGCCAAACCTTCTAAATTCGTTATTAACATTGTAACAGTCACAAAGGTGAGCAATGCATCAAGTCTACATTTGAAGGAAACAAGCTTGGTATTTTACATACAGGCATTGACATAGTGCTGTAAATTATAAATATGACTTGAACTCAACACAGATCCATCAGTTGAAATAAAAAACCTGTTTGAAAGCTTATTCCTACATAAAAACAGGTTTGGAAGGAAACAAACTAGTACACGTTCTCTTTCATGTTGTTTTTCTTTCGTTTTCTGTCACAGAAAACATCAGCACAGTTTATTACAACAAAATCTGTATCCAAGGGGAAAGGACAAAGCTCATCTTGTACTTTTATCTATGAAAAGCTCAGAAATTCAACAGTACCTGGCAGGTAATGAACCAAAACTGGAAAAGCTAATAGTATAAAAAGGAAAAGGTCCCAGAAAATTAAAAGCAAAAGCAAACAAAAAAAAGAATTATTTGCAACTGTAATAGAGATAATACCTCAGCATATCACACTATTCTTTTTCCTCTGTTTCTGGTCCTTCCATCATAACATGAAAGTAACTGATAGGTGGAGTTGCCAGGGGAAGAGAATCATAGAATCAGCTGGGTTGGAAGGGACCTCCAAGATCACCAAGTCCAACCCGTGATCCTCTACTGCTGCGGTTGCTAGACCATGGCACTAAGTGCCACATCCAGTCTCATCTTAAAAACCTCCAGGGACGGAGAATCCACCACTTCCCTGGGCAGCCCATTCCAATGGCTGATTACCCTCTCTGTAAAGAAATTCTTTCTAATATGTAACCTAAACCTCCCCTGGTAGAAGCTTAAGACCATGCCCTCTTGTCTTGCTGATGGTTGCCTGGGAGAAGAGACCAACCCCCACCTGGCTACAACCTCCTTTCAGGGAGTTGGAGAGAGTGATGAGGTTGAGTTGATGAGAGTGACCCCTGAGCCTCCTCTTCTCCAGGCTGAACAGCCCCAGCTCCCTCAGCCTCTCCTCATAGGACTTGTGCTTGAGTCCCTTCACCAGCCTAGTTGCTCTCCTCTGGACCTGCTCCAGCACCTCAATATCCTTCCTGAACTGAGGGGCCCAGAACTGGACACAGCACTCAAGGTGTGGCCTCACCAGCTCTGGGTACAGGGGAAGAATCACTTCCTTGGACCCGTTGGCCACACTGTTCCTGATACAGGCCAGGATGCCACTGGCCTCCTTGGTCACCTGGGCACACTGCTGGCTCATGTTCAGCTTCCTGTCAATCCAAACTCCCAGGTCCCTTTCTGCCGCTTTGCTTTCCAGCCACTCTGTCCCCAGTCTGTAGTGCTGCATGGGGTTGTTGTGGCCAAAGTGCAGGACCCAGTACTTGGCCTTGTTGAACCTCATCTCGTTGGAATGAGAAGGTGGTGTTCAGTGTAGGGTTTTTATTGTGGTTGGGTTTGGGTTGTGTTGTAGGTTTTTTAATCCAGTTAAAAATAGATGCTTTGAATATTGTTCAAAACATTCAGCAACATTCTGCTAACTTCTGTCATCTTACAGAGTTCTACCGTTGATCCTTTGCAGTATCATTTTCTCATTTTCATTTTTCACCCTTGATTGAGTTTTACAGATTTGAGCAACGGGATAAGGCAAAAATTCAGCAAGAGACTACAAAAATGGTCAGACAGGTTTTACATCGACTCAAAGAAGGCAGCTGAGATTCTGCAGAACAGCAATGTGCTCAGAAAAGTTGACATCTCCAGCTGGCAGCCCTGATGATCATATTCCCAACCTCTTCATCTTCCTGTCATATATACCCTCCCTGTGTATTTAAATCATGCACATTTTTTATCTTCCCCTCTATTATTCTTTGGGCTTCAGGAGATTTTTTTGAGAAAAACTGCTTATCTAATGAACTGCTAGCTGTCACACTCTTCAAGAGGAATGCAACTTCAACAGTAGCACAGTGATGGCTGTCATATATTCCATATTTTTATTTTTATTTAATCTATCTACACTCCAAACCACTTATCTCTTCTTATGCCTTCTGCTTTTACATTTATACACATGGTGCACCAATACTCTTTAGATTTACTGCTGCTTGTGATCCAGAAAACTTCCACTTTCAAGTTTTTAAAATAGTTTACTTTACTAAGTAGAAGATAACTCTGCCTGGACATTACTCTTTTTCTTTTATGGTCAAGGAATCACTAGAACCCATCTTTCCTGTGTGCTTTATGGTTTAGCCTTCTCAAATTTCTAATCCTTGTGTATTTAAAATAGAAGTTTGCTTAACATTTTAAATGACCCAGTTACATCATGGGATCCAATTATTTTGTTCAACATCTTTAAAACCCAAACAAATATTGCTCCACAAATTTTTACTGCACCAGTTCAAACTGCAACTTCATTAATGAACTCAGAACATGCTAGCTGACACCAAAAACCTTCAAAGACAAAAAAATAGAATGTTACTTGTGACAGGAAGCTTCTAAAACAGGGAGTTTCAAAATCTAGCATGACAGTAATCAGGAAGCTTTTAGTGTGTAAGGAATTGAAAGGTATAAAAAATGTACATGACAGAAATAATAATGAGACATACTAAGAAAAATCAACAAACAGGAAAAAGATACAGATTTTTTTTTTTCCTTTTTCATCTGCTGTGAACTTTGATTTAATGGTCATTTTCTGTTGAAGTGAGTGAAAAACACTTGCAATATTAGATTGAGTCCTTTTTGCAGAAAATTTGAAAACCCGAAGTAGAGCAAGAAACACAAGCTGCAATTCAGCATTTCTACAACAGGTTATTACTATTTCTACCAAACTCTGGGAACTGCTATTTCAATTTTTTTTTTAGTCTTACTCATCTACATGAAGTACCACAAAGACCAGCATCACTTAAGAAGCAATACAGGTGTTTGATTCAGTATAATACAAGGTTTAGAAAAGCCTCATGTAACACAGTCTGAATGATGCCACCAAAAATGCAGATGTGAAACATCAGAATTCAGCTCTATGCTGTTTTTAAATTGATCCATCAATCAGTAACTGAGTCCAGAACATATAGCCTGATATCTACACTCTCGTTAATGTTTACATCTGCTAAATTTTAAAAATTTGTCCAAAATTAAGCTAAGAAAATTATGAAAAAGGAATGTTAACAGTCTAAATCTTTTAAACTTCAGTCAGGTAAAAAAACCAGTTCAGTTCCAAGAACAACTTCTGTCCATTTCAATGGACACAGAATATTTTACCATGTTTCTCTTCCCATTTCACTAATCATAAAAAAAGTTAAGGCAGGGAGAAAAGCACAAACAAGTGTACCCAGACAACTTTGCTTTATAAGAACTTTCCTTCACTTGCTTTAGAGAAAGAAGGTAATGTAAATTAACAGCTACGACATACATTCTATACAAATAACACAGAACTTGAAGACAGCTACTCCATTATGTCAATAAATCTAAAGGGATTTCAGAGGTTAGTAGCTATGAAAGACTGTTAAATTATTTTATTCTAAAATATGCAGGGGCTTTTACCAACTGACAGTTTGTTAGACAATAAAAAGCCAAATAAAAATTTAATAATCACTATCCAGTTCCTGAAAGTGTCCCAACACATTACTGCAATATGGTTATTAAGGAGAGCAACGTTTCATTGTCTACACTGAAAGCAAAAATTTGTGATACTTGGAATTGGTGGAAGTGACATAAAGAGAACTTCCCTTACTTACATTTTCAGCATAGCAGAAATAAGATATGTACTTACTGTGTAATTGAATTTTGTACACTCTTTTCATCTAGAGTCATTCCCGGAGGTGGATCATTTTGAAATGCCAATAGTTCTTTCTGTAATCGTTTCTATAAAGAAATTGTACAGAATAACTTAAATACTAAATTAAATTCAACAATAAACATGCACACTAAAGTATATTTCACCAATTATTAAAAGATAAAAGGAGTCTTATTTGAAAATTTAAAAACAAAGTGAAATTGAAAGGTGAGCAAAAAGGAAGACTCCTCTCCAAGAAATTTAACTGAAAAGTCACAGGCAAAAAAGGTCACAGGCTTTAAACTTACTTTTTGGTTAAAATGAAGTGGCATTTACATTTGCAACACTGCAACGTGAAGATCTGTTTCATGACAAACTACACAGATGTATTAATTATTTTGTCATATTACAAAGATGTCTATGAGAGCTCTACACCTAGCAGAGAATATTTCACATTCGCACGATAGCATGAGAATTATAATTAATTCTACAAGATTTTAACAGCACAACTCTCCCTCCTCTATGTAATTTAAGACACTTCTATCTGGCATATGTGCAAGCCAGAGGACAGAACAGAAACTAAAACAAGACTAGGTGAATTGCAGAACACAAACTATTTAACAACTGTATAGTAACTGCATGTTAGAACCTACAGAGTCACAGTACATAGAAAAGAGTTATACTGGTGACTCAGGTAATTCTTACCTATTTTGACAGGGATAAATCAATTGCTAACTGCAAACAGCTGCTTCACTAACAACTATAAGCACTGTTTCTTACAATCTATGGAGCAAGGGAAATACAACCTCTGTGAAGTGCTGCCATTGGCACTGCTTTCAGACTGTATTTTCTCCACATAAACAGTTATGCAATATGCTTTGTCATTTCCAAGCCATGTAGATGACAAAAAGTTCAAGGCTTTCTCATTTCCTACTTTCCTTTCTCCTGTCAATCATTTTAAGGTTTACCACCTGCAAGTGCACTTCAATCACCCTACTAGTGAATATGATCTTACACTCAAAAGGAATAAAAATACATGGTTTGGGGGTTTAGTATCTCATTTCCATTCAATATCCAATTTTTTTTTAAATATAGGTTTATCACGCATTTGTAGATGTTTTCCAAACAACTTTTCCAGAACTTAAAAAAATCCACGGGGGAAAATAAAGTTGTCCTAGTTAGGACAACTGAGATCAGTTCATCATGGTGGGTGTAACCCAAAACTGTATTCTATAGCCTTCCATGCCATTTCCCAGAAACTAGACTATTGTTGTCAATAGACTATTCGCACCCTCTGCCCATAGAGCCTGACTCCTCAGGCTATAAACTAGGTGTTAAGAGGCCTGTGAGATAGGAGGATGTTTCTGTCCTCACACCCTTTGTGAAACTCCCCACCCTGAGGGGAGTACCAAGCATTCCTGCCTGAACTGGAGGATATATAATCTTGGAGTTTTGGAACATTTTTCAACCCACTCGTGGGATCCAGAGGACGGCTGCATCTCATCGCTCTCAACCAGACTTAGACCACCACTGGACTGCGATCACCAGTTCTGGCCAGACTGCAGCAGCTCTCCCACCAGCAGGTTCTTCCCCTCTCCCTTTACTTTGGACTCAAACAGGGCCCAAGGAACACCACTTTGTTCAGGCCCCAGGGTACTGGGTTATACATTTGGGTTTTTGTGGGTTGAGACCAATTGTTTGTTTGTATTATTGTACTTACTGTATTATTTTAATAAATTGTTATTCTGACTTATAATCTCTCCTCTGAGTTGGGTTCATTCCCCCTGCTGGTTAACTTTTAAACCAGCACAAAAGTGCTGACTGGTAAACTTAGAAATGATGCAGTATCTTATCAATATTTTTGAAACTGGACTACAATAAATTCAGCCACACAATTCACAAAGAAAAGGCCCCCACAGATTAACAATCTACATTCTGAAAAATACTGAAATAATTTTCTATCTCTATTAAGCAGCCCTGAAAACTTGCTTTGGGCTTCTATTTTGAAAGTTTCCCCTACCTTGAACATAGATACAATATAAATGAACTGAAAACCCAATGCTAGCATTTTCATACGAAAGCCACATACGTTGTTAACACACTGAAAAACAGATTAGAACACTAGTGTTTATCTTTTGCTTTCTGCACAATTTAAGAAAATACTAACAGTGTTTTTAACACCAACTATTATGAACTAAAATGTAAAGGAGTAAGGTTACAAAACCATTTTACAAATCCTTAATTTGAATGGCAGATACTCATTTTTAAGTCAATTCTCTTTCTGGTACTTCCCCAGACCACCATCAAATAAACCTCAATGGCAGTCCCAGTGCACGCTTTCGCATATAGAGAAATATTTTAAAAGTTCAGAAATGAGAACTTTATACAATAAGGGAAATTCAAGCTCCCTTAAAAAGGAGACTTAGTTGAAAAATAGTAAGGAACAGCAAATAATTCAGTAGATCCATTTACTTATCCTTGTAGACTAACTATACAACATCTTTATAAAAAGGAGTCTAAAATCCATTTGAGAATTGAATTAAAACCAGCCACATTAAGCTATCAGTATCTGACAGTAAATTGGAGAGGAAATTTTGTTTTATATGTATCCTACAAAAAATTCCAAATTATCAACACTTAAAATATCCTCTCATTCCAAGTTTGCACCTTTGTCCCTTTTTCCAGCAACCTTCTTTTCAGTCAAATAGTCTCAGTCATTCTTTCCATCTCACCAGTGTGAATGTATTATCTGACTGCTTCACAGCTTTTCAGTTCTCACACACTATATTTATGATTCTTGCTAAAAAAACAGTAGCACAAGGAAAAAACAATAATTATAATGTGTACTTGATCATCACAGTACCACTGAAGTGCTCTGTTCCTCTGATCCTAAAGCATTTGCTGATACTGTCATGAGGGTCTGTCCAGTAAACACAAATAATACATACAGACAACATACTGCTTCTCATAATTTCCAATACAAAATGGAAAAACTATCCCAGAGAAATAACAGGAGATACTATTTACAATTTAGGTCAAAAGTATCACAACAAACACATCATATTTTAACAGACAAAAAAGAATTTATCATTTCCAGGTTAGCCAATTCAAACAAGTATCAACATAAGCCAAGAAAGGAAGTTCAAAGAAGGTGTATCCACTCCCACCCCTAAAAAATGCTGGAAAACTGGAAACAACAGATAAGGAGAAGGTTGAGGTACTCAATAACTTTTTTTTTGCCTCAGTCTGCAATGGCAACCTCTCTTCCCACACCTTGCAAATGGATGGACAGCAGGATGGAGACTGGGGAAGCAAAGTCCCTCCCACTGGAAGTAAAGGTCAGGTTCATGACCACTTGAGGAACCTGAATATACACAAGTGTCTTGGGCCCAGTGAGATGGAAGCAAGGCAGTCTATAAAAAAAGAGAACTGCTTCTATTGGACAAAGAGATACACTTTTAGGATATGAGTTAAGCCCATTATTTGTTGGGGGTTTTTTCCCCACAACTGGAATTATAAAATATACTACCCATTTTACAATTATCTACTATTCCATTAACCATGCCATACAAGTTTATCATTCCTTATCTGATAAACATAGCTGGGTATCTTTAATAGGCTTTCACCACATATTTTCAAAACTTGCTTATTTTTCTATCAAGCATCAACTCAATTATTTCTGTACAGACTAACAAAGACTAAAGACCTTTTCCAGAACGAGAGTACTCTATAGCAACTGGAACAAAACTGTAGAGGGCATCCTGGCCTACTAACCAAAAGTCATTCAAATAGGGAAAAAATGTTTAAAGAGACAGGCTAAGTAATATTTAGAAAATAATCTTTTAATCAACCTCTGTAGTCAATGCATTCCAGGGTTTCACTACCCTGATGGTATAAAATGTTTCTTTTGTATCTTATTGGAATATCTCATGTTCCAATTTGTATCTGTTGCCCTTGTCTTCCCACTGTGACTATTTTCCCTGATATTCCCGTATTATGTTGTTTTACCCATCCACAAGATCTCTCCTTTGCCTTCTCACAGCTGAAGAAACCCAGCCAGTCTCCCTGTACATCATGCAGTTCAGCCCCACTCACACTGCCTGTCATCTGTTGGATTCACTCCAGTACACCAGTGTCTTTCCTGTATCTTGTGCTGTGGCTCCCTACAGACAGCACTCCAGATGTGGTCTCAAGTGCCAGGGAGAGAGAGAAAAAATCATTTTCCTCAAGCTGCTGGCTGCATGCTAGCACATACAGTCCAGCATACAGCTACAGAAATTCAAAAAACTTGGAAGATATTCCCTAAAGATATCATGAAGAACTATTTTTTCTTCCTCTCTTTCTTACAACTTATAATAATTTGTCTCCTGTTGTGTCTCATTAATAAAGAAATTGGATTATCAGGAGACAGATCTAGTTCAAAAGAAAATCTCTTAAATGAAGCCCTTAAAGGTTAGATTCATATAGTTTAATTAGGAAACTGAGCTCCTCATTACCATAGTAATTCAGAAAACATTTGAAGTTTAAATTAAAATACTTGGAATTAATTCCTCTCCAGTGTTTAACAGTATTTGCACTAGCTGACCAAAAAGATTACAAAGAACATTGATTTTCTCAGAGCAACACTAAGTAAACTCGCATTATTAGCTTCAAGATTCAATGGTGAACTTTTAAAAAACTTGACTCTGGTATATCAAGCCCATACACATCAGCTACAAATGCCATGCTGCAACTCACATTTGAAAAGGAACAACTTCAGTGGTGGAAAAGCCTTCCTTTATCTGACAGCTATGAATATGGATTCCCCTCCCCCTCCCCCAAAATTTTGGAAATTAAAAGCAACATGCACAGCTGGACAAAGTATAGTGGATTAACACTTTTCAGACAATCTTCACTATCTCATTTGTAGAATCTTATAAACTTAGGACTTGAAGATACCTCAGAGAAGTCACCTCTCCATCTTCCTAACATAAGGATGGATCAAAGAATCTTCAAATACCATTGTAGTTAAAAGCCTTTAATATTTTTCAAATCACTTTATCTCTTGCATTTGTAATTGGAAGAATTTTCTTCACAGTAAGAGATCTAGGTGAGTTGAATAAATTATTGTCAAATTACTTCTCTTAGGGTTTCATGGATACAAAAGAGTTCTCTTACTTATTTCAGCTCACTTCTCACCTTTCTCAATCTCTACTCAACTAAACACATAATTCTTTCAAGCCAATGCAGACTGCCCTCAAAATACCCTTAGGAAGGTTCTCTCAGCTTGACAGAACCAAACACCCTCTCTCCATCAGACACCCAGTCTAAACAACCACCTACAATGGTGATACTGTGCAAGGTGGTCTTTGTGGTTCATAAGAAAAAATACAGTCCGCTTATTTATACCCTATTTTGCTTGTGTGCTTATTCAAAAGTCACATTAACGCCAGTCGAAAATATTTGCACAGTTAGAATACAGCTACTGCTACTCTTTTACAACAGTTACGGCACAATAAAGGAGAAAATCATGTTAGTTCCATGTGATTCTTTTTATGAAATCCATTTTGGCTACTTGTTTTTGCTAATTGTCTATTATATGCTACAGGTATCAGAGACAATTTGGTCCAGTGACTTCCAGAAGTAACTGTTTTGCATGATAGTAGAAAAATAAAATAAAATTTATCATCTGGAAAGTCACCCAAAAGAATTGTCAAAAACCTCAGATTCAGTTGCTCAAACACTTAAAATAAAAAAAACTAAAAAAAAACCAAAAACCAGCCCACACAGCTGATTCCCAGTGACTGGCATAATATCCGATGTCTAAAAGGTATGGAATCTGTTCTTTTTGTTTGGCGTGATTTGTTGTCAGTTCAAGTATTTCTGTCATCTGTTCTTCACTTTCCTTTTTATTCATTCAAAGCTCATCCTCTTCTTCATCTTTCTAATAATTTATAAAAACATATTTAATGCTTTTCAAATATGTCAATTTAAAACAAACCATGAGTAGATTTCCCTCATATGGTTGTCCCCTTCTTTCATATTGAGCTTTAGCAGCAAATACTTAGTTTCACTTTTCTGTTCTGTACAGAGCCTCTTCAAGTCACTGAATACAGGTCTTCATGCCACCATCCTGACTTTTACCATTACCCCTATTTTTTTCCCCTATGGAGACAGATTGCCACGGTAAATTAGTATTTTCTTCTAGAAACCTGCAGCCCTTCAACTCTCTTAATTATCAGGAGACTTCCTTTATTTACAAACATCCAGCTACATTGAGACAAGCATAGCTAAAGTCAATACCACAACTACTTTTGGCTTTTTCCTTACCCTGAATCAGGAATAGCATTTTTTTAATCACACACTCAAGTTGCTTTTAGCCTCCCAATCCACTCCTTCAAGTCAAAATACAAGCTAGTGCAGCTATTCATTTCTGAAGTAACCTCCAAACTTTATGATGTTTTCCATACACTGATATACTCTTGGAAGCTGTGCTTGCTTTGCTGTCCTTTTCACATCGCAAGACACTCTTTCCAATGGTTCTGCTAATCCATCATAAGATTTCATTTAGAAGCACCCTTCTGCTTGTGCATTTTCTATTTAAAGGGATTGTGAAAGAAAACAGACTACGATAATGGAGTTGTTAACATAAAGGGATGCACAGGCAATCTCAATTTCACCTTTTCCTCATTTTTGAGAGAGAATTTTATGTTTAAAAATTCTTTTAATACAACTTCAAATCAAACCAAAACTAAAATGTATCAAATTGATTAAAACATTCACTATCTAGAGGGAAATAGAACCGCTGTATAGGAATATCAGAAACCCAAGACTGGTTAACACCACAGTCCTTCAACTAAAGGAAAAGGCAAAGAGAAGTGACACAACCAGTAGTTTATGCAAGTATTTTCAAAAAGGTGGAAGTCTCTGAAACCAAGATTACTTATTCACCTGTCTGTGTAAGAAAGGATGATTCAAGGATGCAAGCAAAGAACACAGCTTAACACTGATCCAAAGATCAGTTCCAAAAGGAAGTTTAGTAGCTGGGACATGACTGACATAATTAATATCCTGTTGCTACTTCTGTCAAACAGGATTTGTGCAACTCCTTCAGTTATCCTCCACAGATTTTTGAAAGTCTCAATTTCATGAGATTTCTCAAAGCATATGGAACAAAGAACATAAAATTAACTGGTGTCAGCAGAGTAAAATTCCTGCCAGCTTCCCAGACAGCTCACAACCACCTCTATCAGTTCAATCCTGGTAGACAGCAGTGGTGATAGACAGCACTCACTGTCTGTCATGGTTCCAGTTAAATGTATCTCTAAGCAAAAATGCACATCCTTCTTTCTCCAAATTGGCAGGCATCTTACTTGGCCACCTCTGGAACTGGTGTGGTTGTGTCTCGAATGCCACAGCTGAATTCGCACTTGTGTTGATTCCTGGTGAATCACATAAAGAAGCAGCAGGCAGGGCAGAAGCATATAAAAAAGATGCAACATATGAAAAGGAGGAGAGGGTAACAATTTAGGACTGAAAGAAATTTAGAGGTTGGCAACATGAGTATTTCAGAATCAGTCTCCTAAAAACAGATAGTTTGGTTAATGTGCACCATTGAGCTGGATGTTATATCACATAAATGCTTATTAACAGATACAAAATTATTTCCTCTATGTGTCCCTGTCAGCTACCTCAAAAGGCAATAAACTATTCCTACAGCACATAGAGCAACAGCACCATCACATTTCCCAAAACCAAGAATCTTTTTTTCCAAATCTACCACAAACTAGGATCATACCCATGGACAGACAGACTAACAGACTTTAACCACAATACCCCACAATGAAACAGTGCAAAGGTATTTTCCTCCCACTTCATGAAAACTTACCTAGCTCTTGTAGGTATGTGCAAATTATCATTCTCAGTGCCTTTAAAAGGAGTCTCACAATATCAGGTGTCTATTTCCAGTTCTAAGCTCATTGTCAGAACTCTTACAAAAGCTTTGCCCCTCCCTTGGAAAACTGGAGCACAGAGAGTTAAAGTTTAACAGAGCTTTGGGCAAACGAAACTGAGTATAGTGAAGTTATGGGGGTCACTACCAAGTACAACTGATGTACAAAGAGCTGAAAGCAACTAAGCCAGATAATGAGTGTTGCTTCAGGTACCCTATTGTACTTTGCAGCTGGAGTGGGCACAACATACATACACTGTTGCACTGGCTTTGTTGATTACTAGCAAAATATTAACGACATAATCCAATCAAGTTTGAATGTGTACTCATGCTCCTGGCTTATCTCCTATTAGAACTGAAATTACAACCTTATAAAGGTAAATTATACAAAGAAAATAAAATTGCGGTTCTTGAATATTTCACTTTTCGGTGTTTCAAGAAATGCAGCAGAAAACATGCAGTGTCTTCAATTGGCAATATCTTAAAAGAGTAAATTATGAGCTATCTTAGTCCAATACTTTACCTCTGAACCACCCTTAATATGGGATTGAAAGTCTATCTTAGAGACTTCTCTTATTTTTGAGAAAGTAAGAAGAAGAAAAGCTGAGTTTATTAAACCCAAAGGAGATCCACCACAAGACATTAAGGGCAGTGGTAAGAATTCAGTAGAAAACAGATGCGGGAAAAGCAAAAATACCAGTAGGGCAGAAATGTACTAGCAGAGCAGAAAGGGGAAAATGGGCAAACAGCTTCCTTCCACTTCTGCTGAAGGAAAACATTCCATTGCTACACCTTCTTTTACCATTAAAACAAGCTGTGATGGGCAATTAAGTTGGAATGTGGAAGCCTTTTCACCTGGAGTGGTAGAAACTAAGCTAACCATGTCCAGTTAGGCACATGAGAATATGAAGAAACGATTTTTGGGGTGTCCTGTGCAGGGCCAGGAGTTGGTCTCGAAGATCCTGATGGGTGCCTTCCAACTCAGTATATTCTATGATGCTATGAAACTGAAAGATGGAACAGCAACTTCACAGATAGGAAGCACAGGTGTTCAAAACATCTGCACTTGAATTTTGTTAGAAACCTTCTATTTCTATGCACTCGAATTCCCTTCCCTTTGTTGAAACAATGCAAGAAAGGGGTGGCTTTCCAGGGCCAAACCTTCCTAGACACTGTAAACTCAAATCTTAATCTGGCTCAGAGATCAAAGAGGAAGAAAACAAACTCATAAATAGTTAACAGTTAAACGTTAATCCCACTGGGGCTCCACTCTTCTATTTTATGTTGGTAAAGCTGCTGCACCCTAGGGAGACCTAAAAATATTTCTTCAGTAATTACCAACGATTGTCTTCCACTCCCAAAAATTTAAATGCACACAAACTCTGTTAGCACCAAAACACTGTCAGTAATATGATAAAGTCCTGGCAAAGTATTTACATTTCACTTATGAGCTACAGCCTGTCACCTACTTCCTCATCCAAGTTACAAAATGTTTCACAAAAAACATCCTTTATGTTTTGAAGAAGATATGCAGGAGATAGACTTTTTCCAAGCACTCCCTCGCCATACAGAGACAAACAGCAACCTTGTACCAGAACAGGAGGAGCTGGTAACAGGCTGTAACGACAGTGTTGTACAACACCACCATGTTGATGCATAAGCAAAGCTGTTGCTAATCTGCTAATACAAGCTACTAGCCTGAGAAAGACCGGTACCAACTCTATTTTCAGTATTTCAGTTCTTACATTCACACATTTCTTACTGAAAAATACCTCAAATCCAGAATATGAAGTACTAAAACACTGGGTAGATAGTTCTGCTTTTCAAACTAAACTCCTTTACAGGGAAAAAAAAAAACCCACAACAAAAAACCCAACATATTTAAAACAGTTAAAGCATTGCTGGAACTGACTGCATGTTACTCTCTGATTAGAAACCTAACTTTAAATACCAAAAAACTCTCAAACAGAAGAGAAACAACAGAAGAAAAACAAGAGAAACAAGGTAAAGATTACCAATGGTGATATTTAAGAAAAAATTACCTGCTACACTCCATCTTGCTACTTAAGAAATCTAAAGAAATGACAGTTCTGACAATTTTTTGCTTCCTAATCAATTAGGTTATTCAATAAAGTCCTTGCAGATTATGTCTCGTAATTCAGGCAAAATAATTTGGCCCAGACTCCCGAACACAAAAACCATCCAGACACTTGAATATCTCAATCCTGCATGAATTTTTCCTATCAAAGTTCTTCTGGTAAGTTTTAATTAGGGCCCAGAGGAGGAAAGACAGATAATTTTCTGGATGTTCTCAGTTAAAGCCTGAAGAGCACACATAACAAAACAGCTTCACAAAATATTCTGTCCATAAAAAAGTAATACCAGGATTTTAGTTCAAAGAATTGTTTTCCAGTTTTATCTATTTTTGGCTGAATAGCAGGTTTTCAATCTGTACTGAGAATGCAGAAGCAGATTAGTCTCCTCCTTCTCATTTCTAATAAAACATGTTAACATCTGGCAACCCAGTTCTAATGTTATTTTCTCAGACCAATCCAGACTTCAAGTTCTGAATGTCAGGCATTTTGCACATTTCTCTCTTTTTAAGGGAACAAAACGGCAGGCATGAATCTTTTAACGAGCTACTTACAAATAAGTTTCCACCATTAATCTTTTATTCTTCTGAGCACTTAAAAATTTCTAAGTTTAATAACAGAATATTGCTCCAAGGTATTCTAAAATATTTGACTGAAAGGTGAAAGCAACACAGTCCTCTTTTGAAGGGAAAAATATACTTGACTTAAGATCACTAAGAGACAAGATCAACCCGAAATCTTAACTACAGTATAATTAAAGATAAATCACAATAACTATACACACACAAAGAAAACACTCTATACAGTCTGAAAAGCTTTTTGCCAGATAATCAAGTTTTTTACAATGAACCTGTTATTCGAAAGCAAATTAAGTGGAATCCACTACTACAGAATCAAATGGAACTGACAGCACGTCATCTGCTTTGTAAATGGAGCCTTTAAATGCACCAACGCCCAGCACAAGCCTCACACAGCAATAAAAAGTTAACCACAGATAATTTTATCTTTTAAGGAAAAGAGTCAAGCTCTATTTGAAGTGCTTCAGTTAAAGAAATGAGCTTAAGAGAACAGTGAAGGCTCGCACAATGAGGGCAACCATATGTCTACCAGGGAATTTCTCATCCTTATAAAAACCATTCCAAAGGTTGGCAATCAAGATAAAATGTTGTATTCTGATAAAAAAGCCTTTTGGAATAAGAAAGGGTAAAATGTTGGAAGCTGCAAACAGTAACAATATTTAATACTCATCAAATCCATATCCCTAAATATGAAAGGGGGAGAATTTCTAACTTAGGAAACCTAAATCCATTCAGTTTCCTTGCCCCTTCTCATTACTGGCCACTAATTCGTAGACAAAAAGAAATAAATAAATCTATGTGAACAAGTAGCACCAAATTCTATGAAGCATTTTATTCCAGCAGACTTTTAGAGGCAATATTTGCTATGCTCTAGTAAACTATTACCACAATTTATTGACATACATACAGATTTTCCTCTTGAGGCTGATTAAGCAGTACTTTTCATTAAGCTGAATAAAAAAAGATGACAAACAACCTTGTATTTGTAATCACCCAAGGAGAAACAATTATTTTTTAATACTGTGTATGAAAGTATGAATAGCTAGTATACTCAATGAGATCATTAATTGCAAAAATTGCAATGTCTTGCAATTCCTGATTTACCACCATTAACTTCTGTCCTTTCTTCTTTAACACATTAATACTACTCCTAGAAAGGCAAATTATAAGGTCCCCTTCCTACCTCCCCTGCCACCCGTGGCTGATACCTGTTTTTCATGCTAGTGATTGAGGTCACCTGAGAGGAAACACAAACAAACAAACAAACAAAACTTCAAAGGCTTGCACAGATTCCAGAATACCTTTTTGAACAAAAGAAACAAACAAACAAAAAAACCCCAAACAACTGCAAAGGCTCACACAGATTCCAGAATGCCCTCAACTATCAAAAAGAGGCAGAAGACAGGTTACCTGACCTTAACTCTATCACAAAGGGTTGCTTACTGGGTCTTTTTATTTTGAAACATTTTATCTATTTATTTTAATTTGCTTTTAATAAATGAAGTTGTAACAGGTTTCAGTGAATGGATAATATTATCTCTTCCTCCCTTCAAAAGACAAAAACTGAACCTCCAGATGACAGTTCTGTCACAATCATTCACTACTTCAAAGTCATGCAAGATGCACAAAACTTTTGGCTCCAAGTACTAAGCAAAAGACCTTCATCATCCTCTTCCCCTCTGCCCTAGTGGAAATTTTAGCTTGTAATCTGCTTGAATGCTCATTTCTCAGCTGTAAACCAAAGATATGTAAGAGACATGATCATTTTACTGAACGCATTTATATTTGTTGCATACAACCATAATTATGGGTAAGCTCAATTGGCGTCATGCCTTCCCTCTTCCACATTAATAAGGGTAATTTAATCTCATAATCTCTGTGAGTAGTTGCCAGTATGGCCTATACCTGTATAACATTGAAAGGATAGTGAAGATTCTTTAGTCTGCAAGTCTTAGCTCAGTAGAATTTGAGTAAACAATTAAAGAAAGAGCTTGATCACCGAGTTGCGCGCATTGTTTGAGCTAAGCTGCTTTAGCTTATTAATTACAAACTCACAGAGCCTTCCAAGGGAGCAGCTTAACAAGACAACATTCCCTGGTTTTTGCAAATCTATTGTGTTCTATTTTTCCCTTCCCTTTCCCTAGACTAGCTAGGCCTAAACACAAGCACAAGACAGTATAAAACTGTGAGCAAAAAATACGTGCACTCAACCAGAATAATTTTTTTTACAAGAAATATCTGCCTGCTTTTATTTTCCTGATTGAAATTGTACACATATTGATGAGATACCAAAGTTCAAGGCTACAGGTTGAAAGCATTCATGGTTTTCTACATTTTAGCTGTAAAGTTGGTTTATTTGGAAGCAAGAGCTGCTGATAACACTCAGGGACACTGGTTTCAAGAAGCTTTTCTACTACTGCTTTCTTTCTCGGAAGTGAATTCTTCCAATTTAGGCCAAAAATTGTGCAGCTGATGCACAGCAAAGTATTTCCCAAAATTCTATTTACACAGGCAGACACAAAAACAAGTAAATGAGACTCCTTAGGGCCTGAAGCTGTAACTTTCAGTTTATTTATCTTTACTGAATAAAGATCATAAATTTTAAACTTCACGTGATATTCAACTCACTTAAAAAGTACTGCCAAGATTAAATTAATTCTTCTTGGTAAAATGACTATAAATTTTGCATTTATCTTATTTTACTATAGCATGGCTATATGCCAAAGCTAATACACTGCATATCAGTACAGACTGATTACCGAAGGTTATGCAAAGGACAAAAGAAATGCTTTTTACTCTCTACTCATTCTAGTCTCAATTCTGGCACTTGCATTTTTCAGCTTAAAAAGTTACTGAAATTCTTATCTTCAACAGTATTCCACCAATGGCAGCACTAAATACTTCATGCTGTTGTTAACTACAAAAAATTTCATCAGCTTTATATCCCAGAACTTGTTATATAGCTACCAAAATTGCTAATTTTCTTTTGTTTTTTAATTTTTTTATTTGAAACAATACAAATAGCATCCGGTACTGTGATGTTTAAGAGTACAGAATACATGTGCAGCACCACTGAAGTTCCAACTGACTGAAAGCTTTCCTCACTTAAGGTTGGGTTTCTTGGGTTTTTTGGAACATACATTAAAAATAGTTTAAAACTTTTTCCTGGACACATCTTTTAAATAAATTACTGCCAAATTATTAAATAAAAATGCTGCCATTATTGAACAAAGACTAAGCAATAAGTAATTATTCTGAGAACAGCTGGAACACAACTCCCACTAACACTAGAAGGGCAGGTAAAGAATAGAACCAAGAAGTATAACTAAAAGTATATGCATTTTTTCTTGAGATTTCAGTGGCCTGCAAACATTTCCCCCATCCTCTACCCTACTGGCAGAAAATATTGGTGTGAACCTTGTGAGAAGCTTTTACATTGCTACTGGTTTGCATTTTGTGATAAAAGTTTCTTGTGATCTCAAACTGTAACATGAATTCTGCATTGTCATCTCACACAATTATTTTACTGAATGGCTGTTTAGACACACATTTTGAAAAAATTTCTATTGGTGGAACAAGAATTTTCAAGTCACACTTTATTTTGATGTGTGCATGTAATTTGATGGTGGCCTACTACCACCAGTTTTCAAGGGGATAACACAGAAGCACAGTGAAAAACTAACATCCTACACTCTTTACTAAATTTGTGTCATTAATTACATCAGCTCTGTATTCAATGAGATTTAAACACATACATGTACAAATCTCATGTGCCTAACTTTAGAAAATAAATGAGAAGTTATTTTGGTGATAAAATGCACAGAAAACTGTTCCCATAAATGAGTTTAAACAGTTTTTGCAAATATGTCCAATCATAATTCAGGGTTTGTAATAACTTGGTATTAAAACTGCAAGAAGATGAAAGGTAAAGTGTATTATTTAAAATGTCAGTATTATATATAAAGTCAATCTTTCAAATTTACTATGGAAAAAGTTGATATGTGCAGGTTGAGGGAAAGGCTTTAATTATTTAACACTTCATACAGTAATTATATACTTTCTGTACATTTTCAACTGAGCTTCCTTAGCTCTATTTTTCACCTGCTCTTCTATTCATAATGCAAGTTTTCTGCTTCCAGTTGTTCTGAGAAAAACTATTTATTGTTTATGATTTCTTTAGCATTTGCTTTTAACGTTTCAGTTTCCTGAAGATGCTACATCAAATCTTCTAAAGCAAATTCATTCTATTCACTTGTTCTACACTACTTAACACCTTTTTGGAATATTTCTGTGTGGTTTTTTTTAGGAGACAGTTGCACAAGCTTGGGCTTTTTCTGGGAAAAGTCTTGAAAAGAAACACTCTTCATTTAAGGCGGGGGGTTTGTTGGTTTTTTTAAGAAAAAATATGATTTGCTTAAAGTCACACAAAACAAGTTTAAATCAGTTCAGCAGTGGCAAATGAGCAACAACACTGTGGTCAGAAAACAAAATACACAATTTCATCAACACTGGTTTCTATCATTGCAGGAGAAAAAAGGGTTACAGAAAACTACCATTAAAGACTGTCCACACAGACAAAAATCACAATAAGTTAAATGATACACATAAAGGCGCAAAGTCACAAGTTTCACAAGTTACTACGAATCCACTGAGCTGCAGTAACTATTCAGGTTGATGCTCAGCGCCACTGGCAAGAAGAGGTGATTTATTACATTTCCAAAACTTCCCTAGTAGGCTGACTTAGAACAGGCTGATCAGATAACTCTAGTAACTTAATCAGAGACGTTTCAGTGGATCTGTAAAAATAAAATGTAATTAACACAGGGTATCATACATTTTTTGCATAAAATTACATCTGCTTAAGAAGTAACTAAACTTACTTAATGTACCAATATATCATTTTTATCAATAATATAAATAATAATGCCAGTCCATTGATAGACTACTGGTATAGTGAGAGGCTGCAATGAGTTGCACAAACATTTTAGTTAAACACTGGCTATTTAAAAACACTGTACTTAACGGAAAAAGGACATCTTTTTGTGTCAGGCAACTTGCATATCAGAAGTTAGCACTAATTACAATAAATTAAATGATCCTGAACCAAAAAGCCACTTAAATTACATAAAAGTTTCCTTTGTTAAACTTTTTTCCCCACTGAAGATATGTTAATTAATAGAAGAATCCAGAGCCTTGAAATCTTGCTCACTTGAGGGATATGTCTACTATTGAGAAACTTACTAATTTTACAGTTCACTTAGTAAACTTTTATTTATCTTTCCTGTTTACAACTCCTTTTCCAATTTGCTAAACTACATTACTAAATCAGTAGTTTACTAAACACAGGAAAAAGTAATTAGAGCATCATACAATTAGCAACATAGAGAAAAAACCTCTATAAATGCCCTTCAGTCTCTCATCAAAAGACAACAGAACACTGTGCAAGAAAACAGAAAGTGTCATCTTACAGCTGGTATTTCTAAAATGAAAGCAATTACAACATTAGACTTACCACAGCTGTAATTTCAGGAAGTGAGTACTAACTTCCACACATATCTTACTTTTAGGCAACATTTGTCATTCACGTATCCTAAACAAATCCATGTAATTTGTAACCGTTTTTTCCCCTTTACCGAGAGAGCAACAGGAATTAGGGTGAGGCAAGTTGTGGAA
The DNA here is from genome assembly GCF_001715985.3 of Manacus vitellinus. Lineage (NCBI taxonomy): Eukaryota > Metazoa > Chordata > Aves > Passeriformes > Pipridae > Manacus > Manacus vitellinus. Next base: position 31,106,961 of record NW_021939396.1, on the reverse strand, counting down.
GGTCATTTACTAGGCCAGAGACAGCAATACAGCACAAGTTTGCAGAGTCCCACAAAGTGCCTCCTTCACAGTTCACAGCCATCATTTCCCCAATTTTAACACAGTTTTATAAAAGATACTACTTAATAAATTATAGCCTCTGTTTTGCATTTGTGCTTGTGGAAGTCTGAACATAAGAAAAAGAGCATTGCAAAAATGCATTTGCCAGATAGAGCTAACAAAATCAAGGCAAATCAGACTACCTGCCTAAGCAACTGCTAAAAGAAGAACATTCTGTACAGTATGTTCAAGTTCTTGATCTCATTTCATTTCAATAACTCTGAAAGACACACCATGGGCATTTTTTATACCTCTAAACTTCATTAGTAGAATTTTTACCCCAAGAAGTTCAATGCTTGGACATTTTAACTCTTTTTAGCTATGCTAAATCCAGGTTATTAGGACAGTTAAATGAATTTCTTCCATTTTGTACATTCTTTCTGGGCTGTTCCATTACCAGTGACAAAAAAATGTAAGTTATACTGGACCAAAACAATAAAACAGAAGAGCTAGCATCCGGATGGAAAACCGTAAGTATTCAAGGAAAAGCAGAGCAGTTGCTGGTGAAACAAGACAGGGGCCACTGCCACAAAACCCGGTGATCTTTTCTCCTGCCCCAGTCATAATAAATCACCACCCACTCAGAGCGGCACACAGTGAAAGTGATCCATTCTCCCAGAGCAATTTCTGCAGCCCCTATTTAAGAACCCCTTCGGAGCAGGTTTGAATGAATAATTCAGCTGGAAATACCTGTCAAGCAGCAGGATGGTTCATGCTACTGCACCTACAGCCACCCCATCCGACCGAGCAAAGCCAGACGCTACCCGTCCACAGGGCTGGCACCACATCGCAACCCCATTTTACGGAGGGAAAGAGAACCCCACCGGCAACACGCGGCTTGGAGCAGGATCTGCCTGTCCCAGGCCCCCGTGCCCAGGAATTGCAGCGCCGGAACCCCCGGGAACGCGGAGCTGTCGGTCACGGTCTTCACGGTGCCACCGTGACCGTCACCCCGGCCGCCC